>NC_057801.1:639718103-639721748 GCF_018294505.1 Triticum aestivum
GCCTTTTCCAAAAAGATGGTCTTCACAGGCGTTCGCCTTCTTCACAGGCTCCGGGCCTTTTCCAAAAAGATGGTCTTCATAGGCGTTCGCCTTCTTCACAGGCTCCGGGCCTTTTCCAAAAAGATGGTCTTCACAGGAGTTCGCCTTCTTCACAGGCTCCAGGCCTTTTCAGGGGTAAAACCTCCGGAGGTGCTAGATGTTCCACGCATTCTGGACTGGCACCCCCTCCTGACTCTCCAAGCGCGCGGAGCCGGGCCTGGAAACATGAACAACCTTGAACGGGCCCTCCCACATGGGAGAGAGCTTATGAAGTCCCTCCCTGGAGAGAACCCGCCTGAGCACGAGGTCCCCTACCTCGAGAGTCCTGGGGCGGATGTTGCGGCAGTGGTATCGCCGCAGTGCTTGTTGATATCTTGCCGCTCACAGTGCGGCTTCTCGGTGACGCTCCTCCCCCAGCTCGAGGTCCATCGCCCGCATGGCGTCCTGCTGCGCTTCATCGAACGCCAGGACCCGCGCGGACCGACGTATGAACTCATGAGGGAGGACCGCTTCGGCTCCATAGACCAAGAAGAAAGGGGTCTCTCCGGTCGGCTTGGTTGCGGTCGTGCGGATGGACCATAACACGGATTGGAGCTCGTCGTACCAGCCTCTGCCGCAAGCCTCCAGCTTCTTCTTGAATGTTTTGGTCTTGAGGCCCCTCAGGACCTCCGCGTTGGCCGGCTCGGCCTGCTCGTTGCTTTGGGGGTGCGCCACTGAAGCAAAGCATATCTGCATTCCAAGGTTAGCACAGTATGTTTTGAAGAGGTTGCTGGTGAACTGCGAATCGTTGTCGGTGATGATGCGGTTCGGCACCCTGAACCGGCTCATGATGCCCTTGATGAACTTGACCGCTGAACCCGCGGGGATGGTGTGGACGGCTTCCACCTTGGCCCACTTGGTGAATTTGTCCATGGCGATGTAGAGGTAGCGATAGCCCCCTGGTGCCCGGGGAAACGGGCCCAGGATATCAAGCCCCCAGACTACGAATGGCCACGTGAGGGGTATGGTCTGCAGACCCCCCGCTGGCTGATGGATCTGCTTTGCATGGAATTGACAGGCTTCGCAGGCATTTACCAGTTCGACGGCGTCATTGAGCGCGGTAGGCCAATAGAAACCGCTTCGGAACGCCTTGCCCATGAGGGTTTGCGATGACGAGTGGTGCCCGCAGTCTCCACCGTGTATGTCCGCCAGCAGCTCTTTCCCTTGCTCCCTGGAGATGCAGCGTAAGTATACATCATTTGGTCGCTTCCGGTAGAGTTCCCCATCCCTGATGCAGTATGTTGTGGCCTGCCGCGCCACGCGCTCTGCTTCCTCTTCCTTCTCTACCAAGATCCCTTGTGTCAGATAGCTCTGGAGCTCCGTGACCCAGCATCCCTCCTGAGGCTCCACTGTCAAGAGAAAACGCACCCCCGAGGCCGGCCCGCAGACCGGGGCTCCCGAGGCTGGCGGCTGGGGGAGCTCCTCCCGAGGCTGCACCGTGCTTGACAGTGACGGCGTGGCCGAGGGCTTGAAGAGCCGCTCCTCGAAGACGCCAGGCTCCTGAGGCAGCCGCCTGGACGCTCGTTTGGCGATGTCGTCGGCCTCCTGATTGGTGCCACGGGGCACGTGCTGTAACTCCAGCCCCCAGAACTGCTTCTCCATCCTGCGGCCCTCCGCAAGGTAGGCTTCCATGTGCTCATCCCTTGGCTCGTATAGTTTGTTGGAGAAGTTGATGAGGAGTTGTGAATCACCTTCGATGGTAAGGCGCTTTACTCCGAGGGCGGCCGCGGCCTTCAGGCCCGCTATCAAGCCTTCATATTCTGCTATATTGTTGGAGACCTTTTCTCCATGTTGGAAACAGAGCTGCACGGCGTAGTAGAGCTTGTCTTGGGTAGGAGATATAAGTACCGTGCCAGCCCCCGCGCCGTGCCTGTAGAACGCCCCGTCAAAGTACATGACCCAACCATCCGACGCCTCACTCCCCGGGGAGAGGGATCGATCCTCACCAGCCTTTAGGCCCGGCGCCTCTATCCATTCTGCCATGAAATCTGCCAAGGCGGCCCCCTGCGGCGGCTGATCTTCCTCAATCGGGGTGGTGATCTCTGTGAGTCCTTTTTGGTCCTGTTTTACCTTGGCGCGGGCAGCTGCCGCAGCCTTGGTCCGACGCTCCTCCCTAAGCGCCACCAGGGCCACGCTGGCTGAGTAGGGAGTGGTGGCGAGGTAGAGTACCAAGGGCTCTTGTGGGCGTGGGGCCACCATCACCGGTGGGCTGGTCAGGTATCTCTTGAGGTCTTGGAATGCCTTGTCAGTCTCTTCAGTCCATTCAAAGGGCCCCTTCTTCTTCATCAACTGGAAGAAAGGCAGCGCCCGCTCCCCCAACCTGGAAATGAAGCGCCCCAGTGCAGTCACACGCCAAGTGAGCTTCTGCATCTCTCTGAGGGTCTTTGGCGGGCTCATGTCCTCGACCGCCTTGACCTTTTCTGGGTTGGCCTCGATGCCTCGGTGGGATACGAGGACACCCAAGAGCTTGCCCGAGGGGACTCCAAACACACACTTCTCCGGGTTGAGCCTCAGGCTTACTGCGTTGAGGCTTGCAAAGGTTTCCTCCAGGTCTTGTATCAGGGTCTTGGCCTCGCGAGACTTTACCACAATGTTGTCGACGTACGCCTCCATGTTCTTCCCGAGTTGCGGGCCCAAGGTGATGTGCATGAGCCGCTGAAAGGTTGCCCCCGTGTTACGCAGTCCGAAGGGCATGCATGTATAGCAGTATACCCCACACGGGGTCAGGAAGGCCGTCTTCTCCACGTATTCCACCGCCATCTTGATCTGATGATACCCGGAGAAGGCATCCAAGAAGCACAACAGGTCACACTCAGCGGTGCAGTCGATGATTTGATCGATGCATGGGAGCGGGAAAGGATCTTGCGGGCATGCTTTGTTGAGGTTGGTGAAGTCGACACACATGCGTTCCTTCCCTCCCTTCTTTGGTACCACCACAGGGTTGGCCAACCAATCTGGATATCGAACCTCGCAAATGACCCCCGCGGCTTCTAGCTTGCGGGTCTCCTGGACGATGAAGGCCTGCTTTTCAGTGGACTGCCGCTTGCTTTCTGCTTTACGGGGCGCATGTTGGGGCACACGTTGAGGTGATGCTCGATCACACCCCGTGGGATCCCTGCCAGCTGATCGGGCTCCCAAGCGAACACCTTCTTGTTTGCACGCAGGAACCTGACCAGGGCTTCCTCCTGCTCAGGCCCGAGGTGGGCGCCTATGGTGAAAGTGGCACTGGTGGATCCGTCCTTGTCGACGGGTATCTGCTTGGTCTCCGCCTTGTCTTGGGTGAACAATTGTTTCTTCTTGGCTGGTGCAGCCCCCTTGAGCTCTGGGGCCCCCGCGTTGGCGGGCTGTGCTGCCGCCGCCGACTTGAAGGCGAGCTGGAGCGCTCGCAGCGCGTCCTCGGTGTCCCCAGGCACGGTGAGGGCTCCGCTGCTCCCGGGCATCTTCATGAGGTTGTATGCCGGGTGAGTCGCGACCATGAATTGGGCCAGCGCTGGGTAGCCGAGGATGGCATTGTAGGGGAGGCCGATGAGGGTGATGTCGAAATCGACCAGCTCCGTGCGGAAATTG